>NC_057802.1:155923147-155969224 GCF_018294505.1 Triticum aestivum
CCGCGTCCACCGCCCACCATCTTCGAGGCATGGGGGACACGTGGCGAGCAAGCTGAAATCGAGGAGACGAGTGAGGCGACTGTTTTCCACCGCGTGATCGTGGGGCACGGGCGCCTTGAAGGCTGCGACTCGAGTCCACTTAGTAAATGAGCCGCGCCCCTGCGTTTTCCTCTTTTTTATGGGGAAGGCGCGAGCCGCCTCTTTACTAGAATGTGACGCATGAGGGCAGCAACCGCCCCACGCATGACCCCCACGTCACGCACGACCCTCCACGTCGCGCATTCAACGCGGGTCGTGGGGAAGCGCAGCGGGTGAGGGAGTTACTGCGGTAAAAACTCCGCCGCACACGCGCGCGCACCGTTCTGGGCCTGGCCCAATAACGCCCCGTGCTTATATGTGGCCCAGGCCCAGGGGCTCCTGTCGGTGTAGAAAAGTAGGGGTCCCTTTTTGCACCCCTTTACTTGTGCGCAGGCAGTTGCAGCCCCACGCCCCTGGCCACCGTTGGCGGGGCAGAGGAAGCAAAACTACAAGACAACCACAGCAACGCCAAGACAGCAACACAAAGAGCAGAGGGGCGAGGAGAACTCCCTCGACAAGGCCCTTGCCGGGGGGGCCTCCACAGCCCCAGCAAGAGCCTAGCCGGGGCAACTTGACCGACACCAGTAGAGCCGCCACCCTTGAGCCCAAGCGTTCCAACACCATCAACCACATTGGGACCAAGGCTCGGGAGGCGCCTCTGTGGTGGCATGCAGATCTTTGTGAAGACCAGAAGCATACAAGACTAGATGAAGAACTAGAAGACGACGATCTTGAAACCCACGAGACCCCCGGCAAGATCCTTGCCGGGGACGACCGCGGCACCGCGGCAAGTCCCTTGCCGGGGCCCCGGCAAGACCCTTGCCGAAGACATCCGTGGGGCCGCAGCCAGACCCACATCTACCAAGACTCTAGCGCCGTTCCCATACAGCAGCCAGCCCACCAACTAGGCAAGCACCTGCGTGGCGACGTGCGGCCTCTAGGCCAAATCAGCAAGCACCTGCGCGGTGGCATGCAGATCTTCATGAAGACTCTGCCACCGCACCAACTCAGCAGCTAGCTAGCCAGCGTGGCACTACACGCCTCGTCAGTCCGGACGCGCGTCGAAGCCAGGCGAGGCGGCGACAGCTGGGACGAGCTTCCTTACCGTCCCCGATAAAGCAAGAAGGGCACATCGGCAATGCATTAAATGCGTTTGTCCTACGGTGCCAGAGGATAGACTCGACCACTCTATAGCTTTAAACCTCCTGTGTGCCACTATGGGAGCCCCTTTGTCTATAAAAAGAGGACCGCGGCATACTGGGAGAGGATTCAGACTTTTTGGACCCTGCACACCTTATAGCTAGTCCAAGAACAACAGATAAACAGAAACCACCAGGAGTAGGGTATTACGCATCACTTGCGGCCCAACCCTGGATAATCCCCCCGCGTTGATCTCTCAATCCCGCTCTTTCCACAGCCCCGCGCCCGCCAACCGTAGAAGGGATTCCAGTGGTCCCATAGGTGTCGTTTCCCCCGACAACCATAGACATGTGTTGTCATTTGATGAACAGGATCACATCATTAGGAGAATGATGTGATGGACAAGACCCATCCGTTAGCATAGCATATTGATCGTTCAGTTTTATTGCTATTGCTTTCTTCATGTCAAATACATATTCCTTCGACTATGAGATTATGCATCTCCCGGATACCGAAGGAATGCCTTGTGTGCTATCAAACGTCACAATGTAACTGGGTGATTATAAATATGCTCTACATGCATCTCTGAAGGTGTTTGTTGGGTACGCATAGATCGAGATTAGGATTTGTCACTCCCCGAATATCGGAGAGGTATCTCTGGGCCCTCTCGGTAATGCACATCATAAGAAGCCTTTCAAGCAAAGTGACTAAGGAGTTAGTCACAAGGTGATGTATTATGGAACGAGTAAAGAGACTTGCCGGTAACGAGATTGAACTAGGTATGAAGATACCGACGATCAAATCTCGGGCAAGTAACATACTGATACGTCCATTTTGCATCATGCTTTTATATTGATATTTATTGCATTATGGGTTGTTATTACAGATTATGTCACAATACTTATGCCTATTCTCTCTTATTTTACAAGGTTTACACGAAGAGGGAGAATGCCGGCAGCTGGAATTCTGAGCTAGAAAAGGAGCAAATATTAGAGACCTATTCTACACAACTGCAAAAGTCCTAAAACTTCACGGTGGCACGTTTTGGAATTAATAAAAATTACTGGCGAAAGAATCAACCAGAGGGGCCCACACCCTGGCCACGAGGGTGGGGGGCCCTACCCCCTGGGCGCGCCCCCTGTCTCGTGGCCCCCCTGGCAGGCCTCCGGTGCCCATCTTCTGCTATATCAAGTCTTTCTTCCTAGAAAAAATAAGAAGGAAGCTTTCGGGACGAAGCGCCGCCGTCTCGAGGCGGAACCTGGCGAAACCAATCTTGGGCTCCGGCAGAGCTGTTCTGCCGGGGAAACATCCCTCCGGGAGGGGGAAATCATCACCATCGATCCTCTCATCGGGAGGGGGTCAATCTCCATCAACATCTTCACCAGCACCATCTCCTCTCAAACCCTAGTTCAGCTCTTGTATCCGATCTTTGTCTCAAAACCTCAGATTCGTACCCGTGGGTTGCTAGTAGTGTTGATTACTCCTTTTAGTTGATGCTAGTTGGTTTATTTGGTGGGAGATCATATGTTCAGATCCTTTATGCATATTAATACCCCTCTGATCATGAAAATGAATATGATTTGTGAGTAGTTACATTTGTTCCTGAGGACATGGGAGAAGTCTTGCTATAAGTAGTCATGTGAATTTGGTATTCGTTTGATATTTTGATGAGATGTATGTTGTCTTCCCTCTAGTGGTGTTATGTGAACGTCGACTACATGACACTCCACCATTGTTTGGGCCTAGAGGAAGGCATTGGGAAGTAATAAGTAGATGATGGGTTGCTAGAGTGACAGAAGCTTAAACCCTAGTTTATGCGTTGCTTTGTAAGGGGCTGATTTGGATCCATATGTTTCATGCTATGGTTAGGTTTACCTTAATACTTCTTTTGTAGTTGTGGATGCTTGCAATAGGGGTTAATCATAAGTGGGATGCTTGTCCAAGGAAGGCAATACCCAAGCACCGGTCCACCCACATATCAAATTATCAAAGTAACGAACGCGAATCATATGAGCGTGATGAAAACTAGCTTGACGATAATTCCCATGTGTCCTCGGGAGCGTTTTTCTTCATATAAGAGTTTGTCCATGCTTGTCCTTTGCTACAAAAAGGATTGGGCCACCTTGCTGCACCTTGTTTACTTTTGTTACTTGCTCCCCGTTACAAATTACCTTATCATAAAACTATCTGTTACCGATCATTTCAGTGCTTGCAGAGAATACCTTACTGAAAACCGCTTGTCATCTCCTTCTACTCCTCATTGGGTTCGACACTCTTACTTATCATAAGGACTACGATAGATCCCCTATACTTGTGGGTCACCACATACCGATGGACAAAGGGAATTATGTATGTTGTCATAAAGGTTCAACCGATAAAGATCTTCTTAGAATATGTAGGAGCCAATATGGGCATCCAGGTTCCGCTATTGGTTATTGACCAGAGAGGTGTCTCGGTCATGTCTACATAGTTCTCGAACCTGTAGGGTCCGCACGCTTAACGTTCATTGACGATATAGTTTTATATGAGTTATGTATGTTGGTGACCGAATGTTTTTCGGAGTCCCGGATGAGATCACAGACATAATGAGGAGCTCTGGAATGGTCCGGACGTAAAGATTGATATATGGGATAATAGTGTTTGGTCTCCGGAAGGGTTTCCGGATGTTTCCCGAAATGTTTGGGTGCAAGAACACTTTATTTGGGCCAAAGGGGAAAGCCCACGAGGCTTTTGGAAAGTGCAAAAGGCAATTTTGCAGAGACCAGAGGCTAGCCGCCAGGAACCCTAGCGTCTAGGGGGTAGACGCCGGGAACCCTGGTGTCTAGCCCTGGAGTCCGAGAAGGACTCTTACCTTTCGGGCAAAACCGACTTTGAGGAGGCTTTTACTCCAAGTTTCGACCCAAGGCTCAACATATAAATAGAGGGGCAGGGCTAGCACCCAAGACACATCAAGAATCACCGAGCCGTGTGCCGGCAACCCTGTCCCCTCTAGTTTATCCTCCGTCATAGTTTCTGTTGTGCTTGGCGAAGCCCTGCGGAGATTCTTCTTCACCAACACCGTCACCACGCCGTCGTGCTACCGGAACTCATTTACTACTTCGCCCGTCTTGATGGATCAAGAAGGCGAGGTCATCATCGAGCTGAACATGTGCTGAATGCAGAGGTGCCGTACTTTCGTAACTTGATCGGGACGGATCGTGAAGGTGTACGACTACATCAACCGCATTGATAAACGCTTCCGCTTTGCGATCTTCAAGGGTATGAAGATGCTCTCCCCTCTCGTTGCTATGCATCTCCTAGATAGATCTTGCGTGAGCATAGGAAATTTTTGAAATTGCATGCTTCATTCCCCAACAAGAACTTCAAATGATCATGATGATATCCAGGCGATGATCATTATACAGGCATCACGTCCAAGATTAGTAGACCAACTCCTGCCTGCATCTACTTCTATTACTCCATGCATCGATGCTACCTCTTGAGCATGCGTTGGTTTTCCCTTGAAGAGGAAAGGGTGATACAGAAAAGTAGTGTAAGTATTTCCCTCGGTTTTTGAGAACCAAGGTATCTATCCAGTAGGAAGTTACACGCAAGTCGCCTTGTACCTGCACAAACAAATAAGAACCTTGCAACCAACGCGATAAAGGGGTTGTCAATCCCTTCACGACCACTTGCAAAAGTGAGATCTGTTAGAGATAATAAGATAAATATTTTTGGTATTTTCATGATATAGATTGGAAAGTAAAGATTGCCAAATAAAATAGATCGGAAACTTATATGATGGAAAATAGACCCGGGGGCCATAGTTTTCACTAGTGGCTTCTCTCAAGATAGCAAATTCTACGGTGGGTGAACAAATTACTGTCGAGCAATTAATAGAAAAGAGCATAGTTATGAGAATATATAGGCATGATCATGTATATAGGCATCACATCCGCGACAATAGACCGAAAGGATTCTGCATCTACTACTATTACTCCACACATCGACCGCTATCCAGCATGCATCTAGATTATTAAGTTCATAAGAACAGAGTAACGCATTAGGAAAGATGACATGATGTAGAGGGATAAAATCAAGCAATATGATATAAACCCCATCTTTTATCCTCGATGGCAACAATACAATACGTGCCTTGCTGCCCCTGCTGTCACTGAGAAAGGACACCGCAAGATTGAACCCAAAGCAAAGCACTCCTCCCATTGCAAGAAAGATCAATCTAGTAGGCCAAACCAAACTGATAATTCGAAGAGACTTGCAAAGATATCAAATCATACATATAAGAATTCACAGAAGAACCAAATATTGTTCATAGATAATCTTGATCATAGACCCACAATTCATCGGATCTCGACAAACACACCGCAAAAAGAATTACATGGAATAGATCTCCAAGAGAATCAAGGAGAACTTTGTAATTAGATCCAAAGAGAGAGAAGAAGCCATCTAGCTAATAACTCTGGACCCGAAGGTCTGTGGTAAACTACTCACACATCATCGGAGAGGCTATGGTGTTGATGTAGAAGCCCTCCGTGATCGATTCCCCCTCCGGCGGAGCGCCGGAAAAGGCCCCAAGATGGGAAATCACGGGTACATAAGGTTGCGGTGGTGGAAATAGGGTTTCGTGGTGCTCTCGGATGTTTTCGGGGTATATGAGTATATATAGGCGAAAGAAGTAGGTCGGTGGTGCCACGAGGGGCCCATGAGGGTGGGGGCGCGCCTCCCCGCCTCGTGGCCGCCTCGTTGCTTCCTTGACGTCCACTCCAAGTCTCCTGGATTGTGTTTGATCCAAAATAACTCTCCCGAAGGTTTCATTCCGTTTGATATTCCTTTTCTACGAAACACTAAAATAGGCAAAAAAAAATAGCAATTTGCACTGGGCCTTTGGTTAGTAGGTTAGTCACAAAAATAATATAAAAGGGCATAATAAAGCCCATTAAACATCCAAAACAGATAATATAATAGCATGGAACAATCAAAAATTACAGATACGTTGGAGACGTATCAATCGACCACTATCCAGCATGCATCTAATGTATTAAGTCCATGGAGAAATGGAGTAATGCAATAAGAACGATGACATGATGGAGACAAGATCTATTTATGTAGAAATAGACCCCATCTTGTTATCATTAATAGCAGCGATACATACGTGTCGGTTCCCCTTCTGTCACTAGGATCAAGCACCGTAAGATCGAATCCATCACAAAGGACCTCTTCCCATGGCAAGAAAATCGATCTAGTTGGCCTAACTAAACCAAAGATTCAAAGAAGAAATACGAGGCTATAAGTAATCATGCATATAGGAGATCAAAAGACTCAAATAACTTTCATGGATAAAAACATAGATCTGATCATAAACTCAAAGTTCATCAGATCCCAACAAACACACCGCAAAAAGTGTTACATCAAATAGATGTCCAAGAGACCATTGTATTGAGAATCAAGAGAGAGAGGAAGCCATCTAGCTACTAACTACGGACCCGTAGGTCTACAATGAACTACTCACGCATCATCGGAGAGGCACCAATGAGGATGATGAACCCCTCCGTGATGGTGTCTAGATTGGATCTGGTGGTTCTGGAACTTGCGGCGACTGGAATTGATTTTCGTCGACTCCCCTAGGGTTTCTGGAATATTGGGGTATTTATATAGCAAAGAGGCGGTGCGGGAGGCCACCAAGGTGGGCACTACCCACCGGGGCGCGCCTGGGTAGTCTGGTGTCTTCTGGTCCAGAAAAAAATCCACAAAAAGTTTCACTGCATTTGGACTCCGTTTGACATTGAATTCCTGCGATGTAAAAAACAAGTAGAAAACAGCA
Organism: Triticum aestivum; assembly: GCF_018294505.1. Lineage (NCBI taxonomy): Eukaryota > Viridiplantae > Streptophyta > Magnoliopsida > Poales > Poaceae > Triticum > Triticum aestivum. Next base: position 155,930,187 of record NC_057802.1, read on the forward strand.
ACTGGCACTGGGCACTATGTCAATAGGTTAGTCCCAAAGAATGATATAAAATGATTGTAAAACATCCAAGAATGATAATCTAACAGCAAGGAACAATAAAAAATTATAGATACGTTGGAGACGTATCAGCATCCCCAAGTTTAACTCCTACTCGTCCTCGAGTAGGTAAATGATAAAAACAGAATTTTTGATGTGGAATGCTGCCTAACATGTTCATCACATATTCTTTTCTTTGTAGCATGGACATTATTGGATTTTTATATGGTTCAAAGCAACAGTCTAGTTTTGACATGAGGACTTTAATACTCAAGCATATCAACAAGCAACCATGTGTTTCAAAATAACAACACTAAAGCAAGTTATCCCTAGCCCATTATGCTCAGTCATTGATCCATTCATGAAACACACTTGCATATTAGCTACATCCAATACTCAAGTACTATCATAGTGCCTTTAGTTGGTGCTTTATAAGAGAAGATGGAGACTCAAGTAAAAATAAAAATTGCATAAAGTAAATAGAAAGGCCCTTCATGGAGGGAAGTAGGGATTTGTAGAGGTGCTAGAACTCAAAGCGAAAAAGATAGTGATGAAACCATTTTGGGAGGCATGCTTTTCCTGTCAACGAAAACAGTCGAGTACTTCCCAATACTTTCCATGCTAGATATATCATAGGAGGTTCCCTAACAGAAAATAAAGTTTATTCCTTTTTCCACCATACTTTCACTTTCCACGGCTAACCGTATCCACGGGTGCCTTCCATACCAACACTTTCCAAGGAATTTATTATTTGACAACATAAAGTAAATTCATTTTTAATTTCGGGACTGAGTATCCCTAATACCTTTGCCGTACTCTCGTGCAATGACAAGTGAATAAACACTCATCTTGAGAATAACACACCTAGCATGGAAATATATAAGCCACTCCCTACCGTTTCATGAGCGGTATGAGCACACAAAAGAGAAATTTATTTTGAAAATTAGAGATGGCACATACAAATTTGCCTAGAACGGCAAAAGAATACCGCATATAGGTAGGTATAGTGGACTCATGTGGCAAAACTGGTTTAAAGGATTTTGGATGCACAAGTAGTGATCATACTTAGTGCAAATGAAGGCTAGCAAAAGATTGAGAAGCATCCAAACAAGAAATGAAAAATCTCATAAGCGATCATTAAGCATAACTAACACCAAATAATGCACCACAAGTAGGATGTAATTTCATTGCATAACTATTGACTTCCATGCTTGCATAGGGAATCACAAACCTTAACACCAATATTCTTACTAAAGCATAATTACTCATCAACATGACTCACATATCACTATCATCATATCTCAAAACTATTACAAAGAATCAAGTTTATTTTGTCCAATGGTCTTCATGAAAGTTTTTATTATATCCTCTTTGGATATCTATAACTTTTGACCTAGTTTCATATGTTGCTTTTAATAAGCTCAAACAAATATAAGTGAAGAACATGAGCATCATAATTTCTTTCTCTCAAAATAATTTAAGTGAAGCAAGAGAGAATTTCTTAAAAAAACAAAGCACACTGTGCTAAAAAAGATATAAGTGAAGCACTAGAGCAATTCCATAACTCATAAAAATTTAAGTGTAGCATAGGAGCAAGCATAGCATAATTTTGGCTCTCTCAAATAGGTGTGTCCAGCAAGGATTCATGGCTAAAAATAAAAAGCAAAACAAGAAAAGACTCATATCATACAAGACGCTCCAAGCAAAACTCATAATACGTGACGAATAAAAATATACTTACAAGTAAAATACCGATGGTTGTTAGAAGAAAGAGGGGATGCCACTCGGGGGCATCCCCAAGCTTAGTTGCTTGATATTTCTTGAATATTATCTTGGGGTGCCTCGGGCATCCCCAAGCTTAGCCTTTTGCTAATCCTTATTCGCTCATCCATCGTAATATCACCCAAAACTTGAAAACTTCAATCACACAAAACTCAACAAAACCTTCGTGAGATCCGTTAGTATAAGAAAGCAAATCACTACTATAAGTACTGTTGCAAACCCATTCATATTTTATTCTTGCATTATATCTATTGTATTCCAACTTTTATAAGGCAAAAACTCTCCAAGGGAAACCATAGAATCATCAAAACAAGCACACAATGCAAAGAAAACTGAATCTGACAAAAACAGAACAGTCTGTAGCAATCTGAATAATTCGAATACTTATGTAACTCCAAAACTTCTGAAAATTAGGACAACGTGAGAAATTTTTATATTAATATTCTGCAAAAAGAATTAGTATTTTATCATGCTTCTTTTAAAAATGAGAATTATTTTCATGAGCGCAAAAGTTTCTGTTTTCAGCAAGATCAAATCAACTATCACCCAACATGATCCCAAAGGCTTTGCTTGGCACAAACACTAATTAAAACAAAAAACACAATCATAACAGTAGCATAATTGTGCAAACACTCAAGAACAGAAATAAAAAGGCAAAAATAAATTTCATTGGGTTGCCTCCCAACAAGCGCTATCGTTTTATGCCCCTAGCTAGGCATAAAGCACGGATCTAAGTATTGCCATCTTTCTCCTTGATTTCCTTAGAGGTGTTTTTGTCAGGAGGTTTTGCAAAAACAATGTAAAACACATTAGCCATGGAAAGCTTAGCACTATCAAGTTGCTTATCATCATAACCCCTTTGATTTCTGGCAACAATCCAAGAATAATGTTGATTAACATCATTGAAAACTTGTTGGATTATATCTAAAAGAGGGACTTCCTTTTTAAGATTGTCATCAAAGATTTGATTATCCCCAAGAAAATGTCTTAACGAATGATCACTATTATAAAGAATTTTGTTTATCACGGGGTTTTCATGATTCATACCATAAAAATCAAAGATTTCCCTAGCTTCCCGTATTATGTAGTCAAATTCATTCATAAGAACAAGAGTAGCCAACTTTTTAGCCTTCGGGTTTTTTATAACGGGTAACTCAAAAACGATCTTTGCAAGGTAGGATGAGTACGGATAAATTTATTTTCAAGTTTCAGAACTAGTGCTGAAATAGCTTTCGCATAAGATTTAGTCCTCTTAAGTATAGGAACATCGTCAAGACATAAATTTCCAACGCAATTTAAAAATTCTTGGATACGTTCTTTTCCTATAACATTCCCTTGCCCCAAAACAAAAGTTTTAGCATTCAGATTGCCAGATCGTCCAATTTTAGGAGTTAGGCCATCATCTATTTCGGCCATACCAAAATCACTCATGATTGCAAACAAAAAAGATAGATCTAACGAGAAAATGGCGAACGAAAAAGAGGGCGAATAAAACGGCAATTTTTTGTGAAGTGGGGGAGAGGAAAAAGAGAGGCAAATGGCAAATAATGTAAATTGCAAGGAGATGTGATTTGTGATTAGGAACCTGGTAGATGTTGATGATGTCGCCCCGGCAATGGCGCCAGAAATTCCTTTTGATGTCTGCTTGAACTACGTCGGTATTTCCCCAAAGAGGAAGGGATGATGCGGCACAACAACGGTAGGTATTTCCCTCAGTGATGAGACCAAGGTTATTGAACCAGTAGGAGAACCACGCAACACTACGTGAACGGCACCTGCACACAAATAACAAATGCTTGCAACCTGACGTATTAAAGTGGTTGCCAATCCCTTCCGGGTAACGGCGCTGGAAATTGGCAAGTAGACAGGATAAAAATTGTGATCGATTGATAGATGCAAATAAAAGGAAATAAAATTCAGCAAAATATTTTTGGGTTTTTGGATTAATAGATCTGAAAATAAAAGCAAATAAAAATAGATCCCTAAGGCAAATATAATAAAGAAGAGATCCGGGGCCGTAGAGTTCACTAGTGGCTTCTCTCGAGAAAAATAGTTAAACAAATTACTGTTGGGAAATTGATAGAACTTCAAATAATCATGACGATATCCACGCGATGATCATTATATAGGCATCACATTCAAGATTAGTAGACCGACTCCTACCTGCATCTACTACTAATACTCCACACATCGACTGCTATCCAACATGCATCTAATGTATTAAGTTCATGGAGAAACGGAGTAATGCAATAAGAACGATGACATGATGTAGACAAGATCTATTTATGTAGAAATAGACCCCATCTTGTTATCCTTAATAGCAATGATACATACATGTCGGTTCCCCTTCTGTCACTGGGATCAAGCACCGTAAGATCATGAAGGAAATATGCCCTAGAGGCAATAATAAAGTTGTTATTTTATATTTCCTTATATCATGATAAATGTTTATTATTCATGCTAGAATTATATTAATCGGAAACTTGATACATGTGTGGATACATAGACAAAACACCGTGTCCCTAGTAAGCCTCTACTAGACTAGCTCGTTAATCAAAGATGGTTAAGTTTCCTAACCATAGACATGTGTTGTCATTTGATGAACGGGATCACATCACTACAAGAATGATGTGATGGACAGGACCCATCTGCTAGCTTAGCGCATTGATCGTTCAGTTTTATTGCTATTGCTTTCTTCATGTCAAATACATATTCCTTCGACTGAGAGATTATGAAACTCCCGGATAGAGGAGGAATGTCTTGTGTGCTATCAAATGTCACAACGTAAATGGGTGATTATAAAGATGATCTACAGGTATCTCCAAAGGTGTTTGTTGGGTTGGCATAGATCGAGATTAGGATTTGTCACTCCGACTATCGGAGAGGTATCTCTAGGCCCTCTCGGTAATGCACATCGTAAGAAGCCTTGAAAGCAATGTAACTAATGAGTTATTTGCGGGATGATGTATTACGTAACGAGTAAATAGACTTTCCGGTAACGAGATTGAACTAGGTATGAAGATACCGACGATCGAATCTCGGGCAAGTAACATACCGATGACAAAGGGAATAACGTATGATGTCACTACGGTTCGACCGATAAAATCTTCGTAGAATATATAGGAACCAGTATGAGCATCCAGGTTCCGCGATTGGTTATTTACTAGAGAGGTGTCTCGGTCATGTCTACATAGTTCTTGAACCCATAGGGTCCGCACGCTTAAAGTTCGATGACAATTTTGTATTCTATGAGTTATATGATTTGATGACCGAATGTTGTTGGAGGTCCCGGATGAGATTGCGGACATGACGAGGGGTCTCGAAATGGTCAAGAGGTAAAGATAGATATATAGGACGATAGTATTCGGACACCGGAAGTGTTGTGGAGGGTATCGGGTACATATCGGTTCACCGGAAGGGGTTCCGGGCACCCCCGGCAAAGATATGGGCCTAATGGGCCAAGAGGGGAAACACAACAGCCAGCAGGGGCTGCTATGCCCCCCCCTTCATGGGGCGCACCTGAGGGAAAGGGAAAGAGGGGAAGAGAGAAGGAAGGGGAGGGATTCGGCCTCCCCCTTCCTTCCCTCCTCTCTCCTCTTTCCTTCCCCCTCAGGTGGATATGGTAAGGGGGGCGAATTGGATGAGGCCCCCAAGTAGGATTCCTCCTACTTGGGGCGCCCCTTGGCTGCTCCCTCTCCCTATATATAGGAGGGGGGAGGCGCCTAGAACACACAACAACATCTGTCAGCCGTGTGTGGCGCCTCCCTCCATAGTTTACGCCTCCGGTCATATTATGGTAGTGCTTAGGCGAAGCCCTGCACGGATCACATCACCATCACCGTCACCACACCGTCGTGTTGACAGAACTCATCTACTTCCTCGACACTTTGCTGGATCAAGAGTTCGAGGGACGTCATCGAGCTGAACATGTGCAGAACTCGGAGGTGACGTACGTTCGGTGCTTGATCGGTTGGAACGAGAAGAAGTTCAAAAAGATCAACCGCGTTGTCAAATGCTTCCGCTTTCGGTCTACGAGGGTACATGGACACACTCTCCCTCTCTCGTTGCTATGCATCTCCTAGATAGATCTTGCGTGACCATAGGATTTTTTTTGAAATTACATGCTATGTTTCCCTACAGTGGCATCCGAGCCAGGTCTATGCGTAGATGATATGCTCGAGTACAACACAAAGAGTTGTGGGCGGTGATCGTCATACTGCTTACCACCAATGTCTTATTTTGATTCGGCGGTCTTGTTGGATGAAGCAGCCCAGACCAACCTTACATGACCACGTTCATGAGACCGGTTCCACCGACAGACATGCAACTAGTTTTGCATAATGGTGGCTGGCGGGTGTCTGTTTCTCGAACTTTAGTTGAATCGAATTTGATTGCGGCCGGTCCTTATTGAGGTTAAAATAGCAAACTTGATAAATCACCATTGTGGTTTTGATGCGTAGGAAGAACGGTTCTTGCTAGAAGCCCGTAGCAGCCACATAAAACTTGCAACAACAAAGTAGAGGACATCTAACTTGTTTTTGCAAGGCATGTTCTGATGCGATATGGTCAAGACATGATGTGATATACATTATTGCATGAGATGATCATGTTTTGTAAAAGTCACTGGCAACCGGCAGGAGCCTTATGGTTGTCTCTTTATTGTGCGAAATGCAAACGCCATATAATTGCTTTACTTTATCACTAAGCGTTAGCGATAGTTGTAGAAGCAATAGTTGGCGAGATGACAACGATGCTACGAGGGAGATCAAGGTGTCGAGCTGGTGACGATGGAGATCATGACAGTGCTTTGGAGATGGAGATCAAAGCCACAAGATGATGATGGCCATATCATGTCACATATTTTGATTGCATGTGATGTTTATCTTTTATGCATCTTATTTTTCTTAGTACGGTGGCAGCATTATAAGATGATTGTCGGTGTCAAAACCGGTGGATCTCGGGTAGGGGGTCCCGAACTGTGCGTCTAAGGCGGATGGTAACAGGAGGCGGGGGACACGATGTTTACCCAGGTTCGGCCCTCTCGATGTAGGTAATACCCGACTTCGTGCTTGATTGATCTTGATGATATGAGTATTACAAGAGTTGATCTACCACGAGATCGTAGAGGCTAAACCCTAGAAGCTAGCCTATGGTATGATTGTTGTTGTCCTACGGACTAAGCCCTCCGGTTTATATAGACACTGGAGGGGGCTAGGGTTACACAGAGTCGGTTACAAGGGAGGAGATCTACATATCCGTATTGCCAAGCTTGCCTTCCACGCCAAGGAGAGTCCCATCGAGACACGGGACGGAGTCTTCAATCTTGTATCTTCATAGTCCAACAGTCCGGCCAAAGTATATAGTCTGGCTGTCCGAGGACCCCCTAATCCAGGACTCCCTCAGTAGCCCCTGAACCAGGCTTCAATGACGATGAGTCCGGCGCGCAGATGTCTTCGGCATTGCAAGGCGGGTTCCTCCTCCGAATACTCCATGAAAGATTCTGAACACAAGGATAGTGTTCGGCTCTGCAAAACAAATTCCACATACCACCGTAGAGAGAATAATATTTCCACAAATCTAATCTGCTGACAACTTTTCATAACGTGACATCACACCACGGTCTGGTCATTATCCGAGCCGTTTCTCCCCGCCTGCCACTGCACGTTTCGCCAGGCGGTTTTATTGGCACGTCTTGTCGAAGCAGAGATCGTGTCCCCCTTATCACGGGATTCTCATCAATACGGGTATGGGTAACCCAATCATGCCTGTTGGTATGACTCCTCGATTTTAGGCAAGTTCCAAACGGCCACGCGGAGGACACTTGATATTCACCCTCTTTATAAAGGGGCCAAGGCCTATCCTTTTCTTCTCGCGCTCAATCGAATCCTTCCCCCACCCCGAGTTCCAACACCCAAGGCTCAGGCTAGGCATTTCGGACCTTCAATCATGTCCGGATCCAACCTTCAAGGTCGGTGGATGCCCTCCTCCATTACAGAGGAGGGCATCAAGAGGCTAAGAGAAGCCAGGTATCTGACCGCCGAAATCTCGCACAGGCTACCTGCTCGAGGGCAGGTCATCCCCACTCCCGAGCCCAACAAGAGTGTCGTATTCGTCTCCCACTTCCTCCGAGGGCTAGGCTTTAGTCTAGATCCCTTTGTTAGAGGGCTCATGTGCTATTATGGGCTCGATTTCCATGATCTGGCCCCGGATTCCATCCTTCACATCTCGTCGTTCATCGTCGTGTGTGAGGCCTTCCTACACGTCACCCCACACTTCGGCTTATGGCTCAAGACCTTTAATGTGAAGCTGAAGATGATTAATGGGCGACACGCAGAATGCGGAGGTGCCGTAATAAGCAAAGGCGCCGATGTTCCATGGCCAAAGGGTTCCTTCCTGGAGGTGTCCGGCTTATGGCAACGGGAGTGGTTTTACATCACAGCTCCCCGAGGTACTAAATGGGTAGCCGCCCCTGCCTTCCGCTCGGGCCCCCCGCCACAACTGACGTCATGGATCAACAAGGGGCTGGACTGGGGGCCAGTAAATGATGTGCCGATATTGCAGAGTCGCATTCGAGATCTCCTCGAGAGAGATGTCAGCCTGGTCACGGTAATGCAAGTCATGCTAGTTCATCGAGTCCTGCCTTGCAAACGTCGACCTCTCCGTATGTGGGAGTTCAACCCGGAAGGACCGCGAGCAATTCAGCACTTCTTTGGCGTGACGCTCGAAGAGATGTACAAAGTGTTCTTCGGATCACAAATAAAGTGTTCGGACACCACCGAGGATGCGGGTCTGAGCTACAATCGTCCAGATACCCAAGTAAGTAGTTCTTCGGCCGAACATGCTGTCTATTTATCACAACATCATTCTGAAAAGTCGCTCTTTGACCAGGACTGGGTAAAAAAGGCGAAGATGATTAGGTGTTCGGTGCCCCTTCCGGAAGGCTCAACAGATCCAGTACTGGCCAGAATGCTTGAGCTCGCGCCTTATCAAGCGCCCTCAGGGGAAGATAAAGGGGTGAATAAAGAAGCCGAAAGCGGGCCTCACTCATTATTCATCCAGACCGGGGGAATTAGTGCCTCCGCGAAGGAGGATAACCGGGGAGAAGAATCTAAAATTCCCTCTCCCCAGGGAAGGAAGAGGACCGCCTCTGAAGACTTGGAAACAATGGTTTCCAAACGAGGGAAGAAATCTTCGCCAGAGGGTCCTACCCCGGAGGGTATCTTAACCACGCAGTGCCCGCAAGGGGATCAGCCCCCCACCGAGCTGTAAGTAGACAAGAGTACTTTATAGTAAACATACCCTACTTTATTTCCGAGGACAATAACCGAGACGTATGTCCTATAGTTCAGATCGTAGCCCTTCTCGCCAGAGTTCGTCTTCGGGGGATCTTCTTCAGGAGATGATGGAGAGCGAAACTCCTCCCCATGCCTCCCCGCCTCATGAGGCGGGCGACCTTGAGGTGTCGTCACGAAGAGTTTCTCGTGATCCGCCAAGGCCGGAAGGTAACCCTTCGGCCACCCGGAGTCCGGAGTATTCGGCTCCTAAGGGGAGCAACAAAAAGAGTCCGGAACTGTCCGGTGAGCGACCAGAGTTACTGCGGCATCTTCTGGAGCAAGCGGCTATCTCAGAAGCACACCGTACGTTAATGGGTACGGTGGATGAGAAGATTTCATCGGCCGAAAGCGGGTTGCATGAAGCTTTTATGAGCCTGCTGAGAGGCTTTGAGGTACGCAAAGTAATATGTATATTTTTGACGGTACCGCACACGCCAGGTGTGCCCTATGTAGATAGTAGCCCCTGAGACTCTGGTGGCTGTCGAAAAAGGCGGCAAACAGAGGATCATACTCCCAGGTAATAATAATGCCGCCTTCATGTGTAGGTGGCTGAAGGTCCGGTGGCTAGCCGGACTGGTGAGTTTGCCGAACTGAAGCGGCAACTTGATGCGGCAGATGCCGACATCGTGCTTGTAAACAGGCGGCTTGACGAGGCACAGGGTATGTATTCTCCGGTGGTCAACATATATTAAGAGGAGCATAATGCAGTATCTATAATATGCTGTGTCTGCAGATGGAGCTGCCGCCGTGGAGACCCTTCGGGCGGAACTTGCCCGAGCCAAGGAACAAGCCAGGAGGAGTGATGCGGCCGCCCTAAAGGCGGTCGAAGAGTTAAGAGCCGAACAGGCTGCGCATTGCGAGAGCAAAGAGAAAATAGCCAAGATGGCTGTTGAGTTGAAAGATGCCGCCGACTATTATGAGCTTCTCGAAAGGGAAAGTCAAACGAAGACGGCGGGCCTGGAGAAAGCCATGGTAGAAGCTAAGGAAACCCGCTCTAAAATCAGATCGGCGAAGGAGGAGCTACGTCAAGCCGGAAATATCACGGCTGGGAAGCCCTTTTTGTTGCGGACGAAGTTCGGGGATCCTAAGTATGCCCTTCTAGATCAATTATGGAGTTCTGCGGACGCGTACCTGGATTTGGCAGCAAGTGCTTCTGATGCGACCAAGTTTTTCGAAGATCAAAAAGATCACGAAGTGGAAAAGTTGTTCTAGTCACAGTTCAATGCTCCGGCGCGTCCGCTGCTGTTAAATGAGCAAATGGCCGAGTGGGCCGAGCTCCATAGGTTGTCCGGGCTTGCCATGAGGTCTGTCGTGGATCGTCTCTGGCCGGAGGGACCAAGGCCGAATAGTTATTTTGGTCTTGTGCAACGGTTCCTTGGTGTTGTGCTGCATCTCGACGCTGTGAAGAGGTCGGCGTGCATAGAGGGTGCGCGGATGGCTCTTGCCCGTGTCAAGACATACTGGGCGGAGATGTAGGCCACCGCTATTGCAACCCAGAATCCGGCCATAGGCCAGGTTTCGGCCGAGCACTATTTTGAAGAAGTCCTGGAAGGTGCTCGTCTAATAGAGGCTCAGTGCTCGAAGAGTGTCATGTTCGAGTGACATGTATTTAGATTGTAATAACAATGCTATTGGAATTATAAAGCCTGTGTTTATACTTTTGCCTGAAAGTATTATGGTTCCTCCTTGGCGGCCGTTTATGTATATATGTATATAACCTGAAAGTTTGCAGTCGTCGGCTTCAGCCCCCACGCACATAATGCGGGGGTGTTCACAAAAGCGCGTGTTCACACTTGATCCAACGTCTTGGTCCATTAAGGAGGTGATAGCGCGGCGAACGAGGCAATCAGACTATATTGCTTTAACACTTTCACTTAACCATAGGAGTTTGACAGTGGGGCTACTATATAGCCCCTGGTACTTCCGCGCTCATCCGAATACGGGGCGCGTACGTACATGACCGGGAAAATCGGCCCTTCGTTAATGCGGAGGAATCCCGAAGATTCCGCTAAGTCATCGAGTGGTTGACCAGTCTCGCGCTTTATCATGACAGTCAGTTTTCGGCTTTCTCTACTGAGGTGCTCATCCGGATGAACCAGGGCACAATCGCAACAGTTCTCCCGGTGCCACCTTAGCCGATAGAGCGGAACGTAAGGTAGCAAAATGCGGGAGCCGGGCAAACCCAACATTTGACCAAAGACATGATTCGGAGCTGATGCATATAAGGCCAAACTCGCGACGCCGAACACTCCCTAAGGTATTCGGTCTTTACAACATATACCGGGCTGGGTAACGCCCTTGATAATGAACCCCTAGTGTCCAGGTACGTGCATTATTCTGACGTGGCGAAATGTCAATAACGTCAGCATCCCTCTCGGTTATACTGAGTATCCGGAGGATGTGAAGCAACAAGAGATAGTAAAAAAGGTTTACACAGGGTCTTAATCTAAAAAGAAACCTTTGAGCGGGGCCTTGCTGCACGTCTGCGCCTATGTCGCCGTTGTGCCGTATCCTCGAAGGGTGTAGCACGATTATCATCTATAAAAGAGAAGAAATTAGCTGAAAGTTGTCGTGCGGAAAATTGGTTATTCTCAATAAACCATTAAAATTCAAGATGAGTAAGGTCGAGTCGAACTGTAGTCCTTTTTACATGCGGGAAGCCCCTGGTACCGCCTATAGGGGTATATCCATCAAACCAATCTCAGGTTTATCTAAGCTGTTACAGCTAGTGATGCGCCGGACTCATCTAGCCGTGTCCGCGGTCTTGACGACCGGTCATTTATTCTGGTTGGAGAGGCCGTTTAATGTTGAGCTGCTAAAGCCGCCACACCTTCTTCCGCGCATAAGGGACGCTCAATATTTCCGCTAACCGTGATGATGCCACGTGGACCGGGCATCTTAAGCTTAAGAGAGGCGTAATGCGGGACTGCATTAAAACGAGCGAAAGCTGTTCTTCCGAGTAGTGCTTGATAGCCGCTTTTGAATGGAGCGATGTCGAAGGTTAACTTTTCACATCAGAAGTTGTCGGGAGAACCGAATACAACCTCTAGTACTAGAGAGCCCGTACAGCGGGCCTCTGGGCCTGGTATTACTCCTTTAAAGGTAGTATTGCTTTGGCTGATTCTTGTCGGGTCTATCCCCATTTTGCGGACTGTGTCCTGATATATCAGATTAAGACTACTGCCGCCGTCCATGAGGACTTGGGTGAGATGGTATCCGTCGATAATTGGGTCTAGCACCAAGGCAGCCAGTCCTCCGTGTCGGATAATCGTCAGGTGATCCCTACGATCAAAAGTGATCGGGCAGGCCGACCGAGGGTTGAACTTAGGGGTGACGGGCTCTACGGCGCATATGTCTTGGAGTGCATGTTTGCTCCTTCTTTTTGTTACATGGATCATGTTCACTGTTTTGACCTCTGGTGGGAATTTTTTCTGTCCCCTAGTGCTTTGCTAGCGAGGCTCATCCTCGTCTTCACTTGGTGTCTCCCTCCCCTTGTGTTCGGCGTTTAACTTGCCGGCCTGCTTGAAGACCGAGCATTCTCTGTGGTTGTGATTTGCAGGTTTATCGGAGGTGCCATGGATCTGACATAATTTGTCTAGAATCTTGTTTAGGCTGGATGGTCCATCTTTGTTGCTTTTGAAAGGCTTTTTCCGCTGACCGGGTCGAGAGCCCCTAAATCCGGTGTTTACCGCCGTGTTGTCTGGGTTGTCTTCGTTATTTCGACGCTTGCTTTTAATGCGTCGTGGTTTTCCATTGCCATCCCTGACTTCAGATCTGCTTGGGTCGCTGGTGCTACTAAGGGCCAGCCAGCTATCTTCGCCCGCGCAAAAGCGGGTCATGAGCCTTGTTAGGGCTGCCATTGTCCGGGCAATCGACGATTTGATTCTTCTTAGTGAGAAATCTGTTCCAAAGCTGTCGGGCTGACTCTCCGGGCTGTTGAATTATATGACTTAAATCGTCTGCGTCCGGAGGTCGGACATAGGTCCCTTGAAAGTTGGCCCTAAAAGAATCCTCAAGCTCCTCCCAACTTCCAATTAAATTTTTGGGGAATCTCTTCAGCCAGTGTCGAGCTGGTCCTTTCAACTTGAGGGGCAAGTATTTGATGGCATGGAGATCGTCTCCGCGAGCCATATGGATATGGAGGATGAAGTCCTCAATCCAGACCCCAGGGTCTGTCGTTCCGTCATACACCTATATGTTCACGGGTTTGAAGCCTTCTGGAAATTCGTGATCCAGTACCTCATCGGTGAAGCATAGGGGGTGTGCGGTACCCTTGTATTTGGATTTATCGTGGCGTTCCGACGGTTGTACTGTTAGGTTTTGATCCTGCACTGGAGCGCGCTTCCTAGATCCGTAGATGGATCTGGTGATGCCGGCTTTTTGATGCAGGTCCTCACGTGAATCGTGTGCTGACTTATGTGCGGCCTCGTTAGCCGCCCTATCGCGGCCACGAGGTGGTCGATCCGACCGATCGGCCCTTTTATTTTTTGGCTGTGCAGGCTCTAAGGCCTCGTCATCGAATTCAGGCAGCAGCTTGCGCTTTGGGTAACTCTTTGTGTGGCGACTGCCACCATACTTTTCCGCAATGTCCAGCACTTTGTTCCATCTACTGATGAGTGTATTTTGCGCGGCCTTAAGCCTTTGTTTCTGCTTCTTAAGACTCCTCGCGGTGGCAACAAGCCTTCTGTGGAGGTTCTCTTTTTCCAAGTTCCTTTCCGGGATGATATGTATATCGTCATCCGGACTATTCTCCTCTCTGGAGACAGGTTGATGATTTCTACCCTTGGCGTCACCATGATCGGACAGTGGCTCCGTACTATGTTCGCCGTCCGCTGGCTCGTCCTGCTCTGTTGCTTTGGAGTCGACCGGGGTCTCATTCTTTCTTGCGCTGTTATCGTTGTTTTTGCCGAGGCGGGATTTGGAGTGGCGTCTGCGTCGTCGCTTTGGTTGCTTCTCGAGGGGGTTATCCTTCGCTGCATCCTCCCGTTCCTTATCATTGTCTTCTTTGGGTGTATCCACCATGTATATATCATGTGATGAATTGGCTGTCCAGTGCCCTGTGGGCGATGGTTCCTGTTCGTCTCCTGCATCGTCGTCCATACCGTCGATGTCTTCGGAGCCAAAATCGAGCATGTGGGTTAAATCGTCGACAGTGCCTACTAAGTGGTTGGTGGGTGGGGAGCGAATTTCTTCGTCGTCCGCATCCCATTCTAGCCGGACATAGTTTGGCCAAGGGTCTCCTGACAGAGAGAGAGAGACCTCAACGCGTTTAGCACATCGCCAAAAGGCGAGTGCTCGAAGATATCCGCGGAGGTAAACTCCATGATCGGTTCCCAATCGGGTTCGATAGGCACGGACGCAAGCGGCTCAGAGCCCATGGCCGGGGACAAATCCAACGGTTCGGCAACACGGGTCTCGTAGGAGGTGAAGTCAGTATTCAGCTCTATCACCACTGAGTGTGCGGCCTCCGTGGTGGGGTCCATCCACCCGTCCTCAGATGGCGCGATTTGTTCCGGATCGAGGGCCGGAGTGGTTGCATGTGTGATCTCCCGAACACTGTCCGATGGCGGAGTTAAGTCATGCTCGTCATGATTGTGCGGTGCACCTGACATGGGCTCGAATCCGTCGAAGATCAAGTCTCCGCGGATGTCGGCGGTATAGTTCAAGTTTCCAAACCTGACCTGATGGGCAGGGGCGTAGCTCTCGATCTGCTCCAGATGGCCAAGCGAGTTGGCCCGCAGTACGAAGCCGCCGAATACGAAGATCTGTCCGGGGAGGAAAACCTCACCCTGGATCGCATCATCGCCGATGATCGAAGGAGCCATCAAGCCTTACAGTGACGACACAGTGGAACTCTCAATGAAAGCACCAATGTCGGTGTCAAAACCGGCGGATCGCGGGTAGGGGGTCCCGAACTGTGCCTCTAAGGCGGATGGTAACAGGAGGCGGGGGACACGATGTTTACCCAGGTTTGGGCCCTCTCGATGGAGGTAATACCCTACTTCCTGCTTGATTGATCTTGATGATATGAGTATTACAAGAGTTGATCTACCACAAGATCGTAGAGGCTAAACCCTAGAAGCTAGCCTATGGTATGATTGTTGTTGTCCTACGGACTAAGCCCTCCAGTTTATATAGACACTGGAGGGGGCTAGGGTTACACAGAGTTAGTTACAAGGGAGGAGATCTACATATCCGTATTGCCAAGCTTGCCTTCCACGCCAAGGAGAGTCCCATCCGGACACGGGACGAAGTCTTCAATCTTGTATCTTCATAGTTCAACAGTCCGGCCAAAGTATATAGTCCGGCTGTCCGAGGACCCCCTAATCCAGGACTCCCTCAATGATCCCTTACTAAAATTTCAAGGTACAAGTGTTCTTCCTGAGTATGCACCATTGCGACAGTTCGTCGTGCTGAGACACCACGTGATGATCGCGTAGGATAGGCTCTATGTTCACATACAACGGGTGCAAGACAGTTTTGCACATGCGGAATACTCGGGTTAAACTTGACGAGCCTAGCATGTGCAGACATGGCATTGGAACACTAGAGACCGAAAGGTCGAAGGTGCATCATATAGTAGATATGATCAACATAGAGATGTTCACCATTGATGACTACTCCATCTCACGTGATGATCAGACATGGTTTAGTTGATTTGGATCATGTATCATTTAGATTACTTGAGGGATGTCTATCTAAGTGGGAGTTCTTAAGTAATATGATTAATTCAACTTAATTTATCATGAACTTAGTCCTGATAGTTTTTGCATATCTATGTTGTAGATCAATAGCTCGCGTATAGCTCCCCTGTTTTATTTTTGATATGTTCCTAGAGAAAACTAAGTTGAAAGATGATAGTAGCAAGGATGCGGACTGGGTCCGTGATCTGAGGATTATCCTCATTGCTGCACAGAAGAATTATGTCCTTGATGCACCGCTAGGTGACAGACCTATTACAGGAGCAGATACAGACGTTATGAATGTTTGGCAAGCTCAATATGATGACTACTTAATAGTTTAGTGTGCCATGCTTTACAGCTTAGAACCGGGACTTCAAAAACTTTTGGAATGCCACAGAGCATATGAGATGTTCCAAGAGCTGAAATTGGTATTTCAGACTCATGCCTGTGTCGAGAGGTATGAGACCTCTAACAAGTACTTTTCCTACAAGATGGAGGAGAATAGCTCAACCAGTGAGCATGTGCTCATAATGTCTGGGTACTACAATCACTTGAATCAAGTGGGAGTTAATCTTCCAAATAAGATAGTGATTGACAGAGTTCTCTAGTTACTATCGCCAAGCTACTAGAACTTCGTGATGAACTATAATGTGCAAGGGTAAACGGAAAAAGATTCCCGAGCTCTTCATGATGCTAAAATCAGCGAAGTTAGCAATCAAGAAAGAGCATCAAGTGTTTATGGTTAACAAGACCACTAGTTTCAAGAAAAAGGGCAAAGGAAAAGAAAGGGAACTTCAAGAAGAATGACAAGCAAGTTGCCACTCCCATGAAGAAGCCCAAAGCTAGACCTAAGCCTGAAACTGAGTGCTTCTACTGCAAAGGAAATGGTTACTGGAAGCGGTACTACCCCAAATACTTGGCGGATAAGAAGGATGGCAAAGTGAACAAAGGTATATTTGATATACATGTTATTGATGTGTACTTTACTAGTGTTCATAGAAACCCAAAGGTATTTGATATCGGTTCAGTTGCTAAGATTAGTAACTCAAAACAGGAGTTGCAAAATGAACAAAGGCTAGTTAAAAGGCGAGGTGACGATGTGTGTTGGAAGTGATTCCAAGGTTGATAAGATCACCATCGCACCCTCCCTCTACCTTCGGGATTAGTGTTGGACGTAAGTAAATGTTATTTGGTGTTTGCGTTGAACATGAATATGATTGGATCACGTTTATTACGATACGGTTATTCATTTAAGCCAGAGAATAATTGTTGTTCTGTTTACATGAATAAAACCTTCTGTGGTCATACATCCAATGTAAATGGTTTATTGAATCTCAATCGTAGAGATACACATTTCATAATATTGATGCCAAAAGATGCAAAGTTGATAATGATAGTGCAACATATTTGTGCCACTACCGTTTAGATCATATTGGTGTAAAGCGCATGAAGAAACTCCATACGGATGGATTTTTTGAATCACTTGATTATGAATCATTTGATACTTGCGAACCATGCCTCATGGGCAAGATGACTAAAACTCCGTTCTCCGGAACAATGGAGCGAGCTAATAACTTATTGGAAATAATACATAGGGATGTATGCGATCCGATGAGTGTTGAAGCTCGTGGCGGGTATCGTTATTTTCTAACCTTCACAGATGATTTGAGAACATATGGGTATATCTACTTGATGAAACACAACTCTGAAACATTTGAAAAGTTCAAAGAATTTCAGAGTGAAGTGGATAATCATAGTAACAAGAAAATAAAGTTTCTAAGATCTGATCGCGGAGACGAATATTTGAGTTACGAGTTTGGCCTTCATTTAAAACAATGTGGAATAGTTTCACAACTCACGCCACCTGGAACACCACAGCGTAATGGTGTGTCCGAACATCGTAACCGTACTTTATTAGATATGGTGCGATCTATGATGTCTGTTACCGATTTATCACTATCATTTTGGGGTTATGCATTCGAGAGCTGCATTCCCGTTAAATAGGGCACCGTCTAAATCCATTGAGATGACACCATATGAACCGTGGTTTGGCAAGAAACCTAAGCTGTCATTTCTTAAAGTTTGGGGATGCGGCACTTATGTTAAAAGGCTTCAGCCTAATAAGCTCAAACCCAAATCGGAGAAGTGCGTCTTGATAGGATACCCTAAAGAAACAATTGGGTACACCTTCTACCACAAATCCGAAGGCAAGATGTTTGTTGCCAAGAATGGAAACTTTCTAGAGAAGGAGTTTCTCTCGAAAGAAGTGAGTGGGAGGAAAGTAGAACGTGATGAGGTAATTGTACCTAGTATCGAATTGGGAAGTAACACATCAGTGAAATCCGTTCCCGTGATGCCTACACCAACAAGAGAGGAAGCTAAATGATCATGAAACTTCGGATCAAGTTACTACTGGACCTCGTAGGTCGAACAGAGCACGTTCCGCACCAGATTGGTACGGTAATCCTGTCCTGGAAGTCATGATTTTAGACCATGGCGAACCTACGAACTATGATGAAGCTATGATGAGCCCAGATTCCGACAAATGGCTTGAGGCCATGAAATCTGAGATAGGATCCATGTATGAGAACAAAGTGTGGACTTTGGTGGACTTGCCCAATGATCGGCAAGGCATTGAGAATAAATGGATCTTCAAGAGGAAGACGGACACTGATGGTAGTGTTACTATCTACAAAGCTCGACTTGTCGCAAAAGGTTTTCGACAAGTTCAAGGTGTTGACTACGATGAGATTTTCTCACTCGTAGCGATGCTTAAGTCTGTCTGAATCATGTTAGCAATTGCCACATTTTATGAAATCTAGCAAATGGATGTCAAAAACTACATTCCTTGATGGATTTCTTAAAGAAGAGTTGTATATGATGGAACTAGAAGGTTTTTGTCGATCCTAAAGGTGCTAACAGAGTGTGCAAGCTCCAGCAATCCATCTATGGACTGGTGCAAGCATCTCGGAGTTGGAATATACGCTTTGATGAGGCGATCAAAGCATATAGTTTTATACAGACTTTTGGTGAAGCCTGTATTTACAGGAAAGTGAGTGGGAGCTCTGTAGCATTTCTGATAATATATGTGGATGACATATTGTTGATTGGAATTGATATAAAATTTCTGAATAGCATAAAAGGATACTTGAATAAGAAATTTTCAATAAAAAACCTCAGTGAAGCTACTTAAATATTGGGCATCAAGATCTATAGGGATAGATCGAGACGCTTAATAGGACTTTCACAAAGCACATACCTTGGCAATTTTTTTGAACAAGTTCAAAATAGATTTGTCAAAGAAACGGTTCTTGTCTGTGTTGCAAGGTGTGAAGTTGAGTAAGACCCAAAACCCGACCATGGCAGAAGATAGAGAGAGAATGAAAGTAATTCCCTATGCCTCAGCCATAAGTGCTATAAAGGATGCCATGCTGTGTACCAGACCTATTTTATACCTTGCCATGAGTTTGGCAAGGGGGTATAATAGTGATCTAGGTGTAGATCACTGAACATCAGTCAAAATTATCCTTAGGTACCTAAATAGGACTAAGGAGATGTTCCTCGGTTATGGAGGTGATAAAGAGTTCGTCGTAAAGAGTTACATCGATGCAACCTTTGATAGTGATCTAGATGACTCTAAGTCTAAATCTAGATACGTATTGAACATGGGAGCAATTAGCTAGAGTAGCTCCATGCAGAGCATTGTAGACATAGAAATTTGCAAAATACATACGGATCTGAATATGGCAAACCCATTGACTAAACTTCTCTCACAAGCAAAACATGATCACACCTTAGTACTCTTTGGGTGTTAATCACATAGCGATGTGGATTAGATTATTGAGTCTAGTAAAACCTTTGGGTGTTAGTCACATGGCGATGTGAACTATGGGTGTTAATCACATAAAGATGTGAAATATTGGTGTTAAATCACATGGCAATGTGAACTAGATTATTGACTCTAGTGCAAGTGGGAGACTGAAGGAAATATGCCCTAGGGGCAATAATAAAGTTGTTATTTTATATTTCCTTATATCATGATAAATGTTTATTATTCATGCTAGAATTGTATTAACCGGAAACTTGATACATGTGTGGATACATAGACAAAACACCGTGTCCCTAGTGAGCCTCTACTAGACTAGCTCGTTAATCAAAGATGGTTAAGTTTCCTAACCATAGACATGTGTTGTCATTTTATGAACAGGATCACATCGTTAGGAGAATGATATGATGGACAAGACCCATCCGTCAGGTTAGCATATTGATCGTTCAGTTTTATTGTTATTGCTTTCTTCATGTCAAATACATATTCCTTCGACTATGAGATTACGCAACTCCCAGATACCGGAGGAATTCCTTGTGTGCTATCAAACGTCACAACGTAACTGGATGATTATAAAGATGCTCTACAGGTATCTCCGAAGTTGTTTGTTGGGTTGGCATATATCGAGATTAGGATTTGTCACTCCAAGTATCGGAGAGGTATCTCTGGGCCCTCTCGGTAATGCACATCATAAGAAGCCTTGCAAGCAATGTAACTAATGAGTTAGTTGCGGGATGATGTATTACAGAACGAGTAAAGAGACTTGCTGGTAACAAGATTGAATTAGGCATGAAGATACCGACGATCGAATCTCGGGCAAGTAACGTACCGATGACAAAGGGAATAACGTATGTTGTCATTACAGTTCAACCGATAAAGATCTTCGTAGAATATGTAGGAACCAATATGAGCATCCAGGTTCCGCTACTGGCTATTGACCGGAGGGGTGTCTCGGTCATGTCTACATAGTTCTCGAACCCGTAGGGTCCGCACGCTTAAAGTTCGATGACGATTTTGTATTATATGAGTTATGTGATTTGATGACCGAATGTTGTTTGGAGTCCCGGATGAGATCACGGACATGACAAGGAGTCTCGAAATGGTTGAGATGTAAAGATTGATATATAGGACGAATGTATTCGGACACCGGAAGTGTTCTAGAGGGTACCAGGTACATGAGGACGTCCCCAATTAGGACAAGGCCCCCAATTAGGATTCCTCCTACTTGGGGCATGAGGACGTCCTGGATTCAGGCGTCTGACCTATTAGACATGGGCCAGACTGATGGGCCGTGAAGATACGAATACCGAAGACTTTCTCCCGTGTCTGGATGGGAATCTCCTTGGCGTGGAAGGCAAGCTAGGCATCCAAATATGAAGATTCCTTTCTTTGTAACCGACCTTATGTAACCCTAGATCCCTCCGGTGTCTATATAAACCGGAGGGCTTCGTCCGTAGAGGATACATAATCATAGTCATACAGGCTAGACTTCTAGGGTTTTAGCCATTATGATCTCGTGGTAGATCAACTCTTGTAATACTCATATTCATCAAGATCAATCAAGAAGTAAGTAGGGTATTACCTCTGTAGAGAGGGCCTGAACCTGGGTAAACATTGTGTCCCCTGTCTCCTGTTACCATCACCTTAGACGCATAGTTCGAGACCCCCTACCTGAGATCCGCCGGTTTTGACACCGACACTGGTGCTTTCATTGAGAGTTCCGCTATGATGTCGAAAAAAGGGGTCGATGGCTCGCCTTGTCGTCTAGGAAAATATCACCTCCGGAGGAGCCCTGGCCCCAGGCCAAACCCTTCGATTGGGCGGCTTCATCATGACCGCCTGTTCGGTCGTTAAGCCGACGATGACCTCTTGAGTCATCGAAAATCGCCTCCGCATTGACTCCGAACACTCCAAACGGATGGATCCGACGGAGTTATCGTCTTTAAACGAACTCCTAGATCGCATCGACGCCTTGCGGGTCGCTACAGACTACCATTGGATTGGGCTTAAACCCGACCAAAGAGAAATTAAAACTCCGCCGATCACCCACCAGATAGCGGTAGTTGAGGAGCAAGACGACAACTCCTCCTCTATACTGAGGACGAACTGTGTTCGGATCTCCGAGCTCGAGGAGCCAGACACCTGCCTCCGAAAAGGCATAGCCAGCCCTCCGAACCTAGAATCGGACGACGGGCCTGAAAAACCAGTTAATATCCCGGAGCCCGAGCTATTAAGTTCAGAAGTTCTTCAAACTCTGGATTCCAAATTGGGTCGGGGTTCGGATTTAAAGCCACCCACCCACCCAGATAGATGCGATCTAAAGAATATACGGCAGCAGGCTCAGGAAACAGTCCATCACCTTTGGGCCAGATTCCTCCTTGGCAAAGACAAGATTAAAGATTTCCATGACGAAGACGCGATCTCCACATTCCGCAATAATTGCACGGATGAAGGACTCCTCAACGCCATCAATCGCCGTCGCGTATTACACTTCGCTGACTTGGCAACCATCATACAGAAGTACTGCGCAATGGAAAGCGCCTGGAAAACTCAGGCAGCTCTCTGGGACCCACCGGTCTCCACTCAACCCTTCGTCCGGACAAAAAGGGTGCACCCTTGCGGAGCACCAAGATCCAATAGTAAAGAAATCTAAGCACATCACGGGGCGCAGAACCATTCTGGAGGGATGGCTCGACAGGCCATGCAAAATGCATGCAACACCGGACACCATACCAATCCACAGCCTTAGAGCATGTTGGATACTCCGGCAAGTGGCCAAGAGCGGCGAGGATCTCCTCACCAAAAATACCCCAGAACAACACCCCCCGGAGGATGACGACCTCAGAGTATTGATGGTCTTCGAAACCTTTGCTTCAAAAAATCAGCGCAAAAGGGCACTCCGCGACCTCGCCGAAGTCTGCCAAGTCGCAGCAATAAACCCTTGGAACGATACGGCCATAACTTTCAATGCCGGTGATGAACCAAGATTCAGGACAGTCCGGGTACCAGCCGCCTTGGTCCTTAGTCCAATTGTGGACGGATTTTGGCTCACAAAAGTGCTCATGGATGGCGGCAGCGGATTAACCTCATCTATGAGGACACGCTCAACAAAATGGAAATAGATAGGAGCCGCATATAGCAAAGTAGCACGACCTTCCGGGGAATCATTCCCAGTCGGGAGGTGCAATGCGCGGGAAAAATCACGCTCGACGTGGTATTCGGCACACCGGAGAATTATCGGTCCGAAGAGATAACCTTCCAAGTGGCCCCTTTCAACAGCGGATATCACGCCCTACTGGGCGAGACACATTCACACGCTTCCAAGCTATACCTCATTACAGGTACATGAAGCTCCAGATGTCCGAGCCCAACGCATTATCACTCTTGCCAGTGATCCGGACATAGCGCTGCGCGCCGAAAATAAAACCGCATCCCTGGCCCTCGAGGCATTGTCTGAAGCCCTCGCGGCCGAAGAGCTGACCGTGCTACGCTCCACCGTGGATAGGGATGATGTAATCCTGGACAAGCGACCCAAATCCACCTCTTTTAAACCAGCAGATGAAATAGTCAAATTTCAATTCCACCCGACGGACCCCAAGAAGACAGCATCCATCGAGGCACAACTCGACCCAATGGTCGATGCCGCGCTACGAGAGTTCCTGCATGAGAACTAGGACATATTCGCCTGGCACCCTTCTGACATGCCAGGAATCCCACGCAGGTTGGCCGAACACAGCCTCAATATCTTAAAGGGATATAAACCGGTCAAACAAACACTGCGGCGTTTTTCTGAACCCAAACGACAAGCTATGGGAGAGGAGCTAGCCAAGTTACTCGAAGCAGGATTCATCAGAGAAATAAAACACCCAGACTGGCTAGCAAACCTGGTGATGGTACCAAAGAAGGATAAATCCTGGCGCCTATGCATCGATTTCAAAGACCTCAACAAGGCTTGCCCTAAGGATCCTTTCCCCTCCCTCACATTGATCATATTATTGACGTAACCGCAGGACACAACTCACTGTGTTTCCTCGACGCGTACTCCGGATACCATCAAATCAAGATGAAGGAGTCCAATCAAGCCACAATGGCATTCATTACCCAATATGGGCCTTTCTGCTTCAACACTTTGCCTTTCAGGCTCAAAAACGTTGGCGCCACCTACCAACGCGTGATTCACACATGCCTGGAGAAACAGATCGGCAAGACAGTTGAAGCATATGTTGATGACATCGTCATCAAAACCAGACACGTCGAGTCATTGATAGATGATTTACGTCTTACATTCGACAACCTCCATACATATGACATCAAGCTCAATCCGGAAAAGTGTGTTTTCGGTGTCCCCGCCGGAAAACTGCTGGCCTTCATCATTTTCAATAGAGGAATTGAGGCCAATCCAGCCAAAATCCGAGCTTTGTCACAATTGGCTACGCCAACAGACCTTAAACAGGTCCAAAAACTCACGGGATGCGTGGCAGCTTTAAGCCGCTTTATCTCCAGATTGGGAGAAAAAGCATTGCCACTCTATCACCTTCTCCGATGCACCGACCACTTCGAGTGGACGGATGCGGCAACGGTCGGACTGGAAGAAATAAAGGCCCTTTTAGCGAGCAACCCAATCCTGGCTGCGCCGAACGTCGGCGAACCCATGTTATTATACATATCGGCAACACACCAGGTGGTAAGCGCCGTGCTCGTCGTTGAGCAAGAACTGGACAGACAAAAATTCCCGCTCCAGAAACCGGTATACTACGTATCCACTATCCTAACACCATGCAAATATCGATACCCTCATTACCAAAAGATAGCATACGCGGTCTTCATGGCATCCCGGAAGCTGCGACACTACTTTCAAGAGTGCTCGATTACGGTGGCTTCTAAGGTACCACTCAACGACATAATAAACAACCGCGATGCCACGGGCTGGATTGCTAAGTGGGCCATTGAGCTCCTTCCATTCGACATAACGTACAAACCACGCTGCGCCATTAAATCCCAAGTACTGGCCGACTTCATCGCCGAATGGACAGAGGCCGAACTCCCAAAAGAGTACGGCACATATTCCAACTGGGTTATGTACTTCGATGGTTCCAAAATGTTGGCGGGTTTAGGGGCGGGCGTTGTCTTAACGTCCCCCACTGGAGAAGTAGTTCAGTACGTACTAGAAATATTATACACAAACTTCAACAATGCAACCGAATATGAGGCCTTGTTGCATGGGCTTCGGATGGCTGTCTCCATGGGCATAGAACGCCTGGAAGTGCGCGAGGACTCAAACCTTACAATATCTCAAATAAATGGAGATTTTGATGCCAAAGATCCGAAAATGGTGGCTTACCACAACGCCATTCTTAAAATATTGGCTCGTTTCGAGGGGCTCGAGTTTCATCATGTGGCTTGACAAAGTAACCAAGCGGCGGACGTCCTTGCTCGCATCGGCATGAAGCGCGACCCCGTCCCACCTAACATCTTTCTGGAAAGGCTTTTTAATCCATCCGTGGTGTGGCAAGGGGAGAGCGGCAACAATAGTCCAGACCCGACTACAACTTCAGATGCCGAACACACCGATATCATCGGGGGCTCAGCCACCAAAATAACACCGTCGGCCCATCTCATAATGGCAGCCATTGCCTCATGGACCGAACCCTTCTTGGCCTACCTTAATAGGTGAGAACTCCCTGAGGATCAGAATGAGGCTCGCCGCATTGTCCGGCGCTCGAAAGCCTACAAGGTTCACGATGGAGAACTCTAGAAGAAAAGCGCTACCGGAGTACTCCAAAGATGTATCTCCGAGGAGGGGCGGCAGCTCTTGGCCGAAATTCATGCCGGTCTCGGTGGTCACCACGCTGCGGCTCGGGCCCTTGTAAGCAAGGCCTTCCGTACAGGTTTCTATTGGCCGACGGCCCGAGCAGACGCATAGGACCTGGTCCAACGTTGCGTCGGATGCCAGCTTTTCGCCAACCAGAGCCATATGCCACCGACTGCTCTACAAACAATCCCCATCACTTGGCCTTTTGCGGTCTGGGGGCTTGATATGGTTGGACCCCTTAAAGGCGGAAGCCATAAGAAAAAATACCTGTTGGTCATGGTGGATAAATTCACTAAGTGGATAGAGGCCAAACTAGTTAAAACGGCCGAAACCGGACCAGTGATAGACTTTATATCCGGCGTTGTACACCACTATGGCGGCCCACACAGCATCATCACCGATAACGGCTCCAATTTCACAGCCGATGAGGTGAAAAACGGGTGCATCAATCTGGGCATTAAGCTCAATTACGCCTCCGTCTATCACCCGCAAACAAACGGTCAAGTCGAACGAGCCAACAGTCTTATTATGAGCGGCATCAAGCCTAGACTAGTGCGGTCTTTGAAGGAATCAGACAAGCACTGGGTTGAGGAGCTCGACTCCGTACTCTGGGGGCTGCGGACCACACCCAATTGCACTACCGGATATACACCTTTCTTCATGGTGTACGGCGCAGAGGCTGTATTACCCTGCGACATTATTCATGACTCACCTTGAGTGCGCATGTACGAAGAGGGACAGGCCGAGCTTGATCGGCAGGACAACTTAGATGCCCTGGAGGAGGAGCACGTCGTCGCAAGAGCCCGTTTCGCATTTTATCAATAGCGGGCTCGCTGATATCAAAGCAGAAAAGTGCGAGCCAAGACTTATAATGTTGGCGAACTTGTTCTACGCTTGCCGGACAAGAAAAAGGACAAACTCAAGCCCAAGTGGGAGGGTCCCTTCATCATTGATGAAGTTCTCACCGAAGGAGCGTACCGCCTGCGTGATGCGTCCGACAATCGCCTAGAGCCGAACCCCTAGAACGCGGCCAGACTCCGAAGATTCTATGCCTAGCGCCGAACTCTTTGTTCGTCTCCTTCTCCCTATTGTTCCCATTACTTTTTCCCCTCTTTTCGCTTTTTCCTTTCTTTAGCCTTAAAGCTTTTTGTGCGGCTAAACCATGCACCTGTGACATACACATCCTCAAATATGTACGTCAATTATACCTGGGGGCTTCTTTGACAGAAGCTTATTATTGTTATTTTTAGAGCATCAAGCTCATCACATATGCGTGTTTTTCCCATATGTACCTTTTCTTCGCCATTATATGCATCGATATGACTTAAGTTTTGGCCAAGCTGGGTTGCCTGGCTCCTGTGCTTATGCCCTACGTTCCCGTTAGTTCTGCTAGGGCATAAAGGGAGCATCTCTGCGATTGTTACTGCCGGGTCATCCGGATGTGTACCTCAGACTGGGTGAAGCCGAAAGTTAGCGTTCTTAAGGGAATATTCGGTCAGCGAACTAAAGATGTTTTTACATTCATTAAAATATGAACCCTCAGATGTTGAATATACTGCAATTTTTCCAATCATAGTTCAGACATGCACATTAACGCATATACACCCAGGGAAAGGAACCCTTAACGGAACTATTCTCTCTGGAAGATGTTTCTTACAATCACAATGTAATATAACATAGCTAGCTGGATACAACTTGTCTATTCAAGCAACTATGACCCCTACGCCTAGTTTCCACGCATACCCTGGTCTATTTTGCCACTCAGGTATTCAGAAACACTCTGCACCTTCGGGTCCAGAGGTCGAAGCGGAAAGGTCTGCCATGACAATCGTTTTACAATCCGGCTAGGGACCAATACGTCAAGGAAAGTACAAAGTCACTTGGACTCATAAATTTCCTCCTTTATACCGTCTAACAGGCTGTCTAACTTACAATCCTGTTGGGAATATCTGGCGGCTACTTCCACTTGGTCATATACCAAATTCATGGGAATTTCTTTCCCATCTGACCCTAGAGGTCCCACTTTGGCCATATGATTTGGATCGAGCTTGGTATACCGTATTTTCAACATGGCCCAGGCTTCTCGTGCACCTTCCCGGCAGGCCAATATCTTCCATAATAGGAAGCGTCGCGGCGCTCCCTTGAATAGCTCTATAAGCTCCTCCATCCTTCCTGGACGGGAGGCGGATGGCCATAAAGCCTTGGCAACACTTCGCATCGCCTGCCGAGCTTGCTCGTGCATTTGCGACAACTCTAGTAGCAGATCGCCCGAGATTCCGGACATCTCCTCTTCGAGACGGCCAGTCAGCATACCTACAGATATAATCCTGTTAGTCCCTTTCATCTCCGAACTACACGGAGGTAAGTGTGACCACATACCAAATATGCCGCCGCGCAGCCTCTTATTTTCCTTCACGGAATCAGCCAGCTGGGCCCGTACATCTTTCAGTTCTTCGCCCAGCTGGGTGTGGGCATCCTGCAGCTTGTTTTTCTCATCTATGACTCGTGTCAACACATGTTCGCCCGCGGCCAGCAGTCTTTTGGCTTCTTGTTCTTCCGCTTGGGCGGCTTTCAGTTGCTCCTTCAATTGATCTGATGATCCTGCCATTAGATGAGCCACAGTGTTAGCATCGTCGGTATATAATTATGTTTTCTCGATGGAGGGGAACATTACCAGGTGATGCCTTCTTGGATTTCTCCAGTTCGTCGGTAGATGCAGTTAGCTGGGTCCGACACTTTTCTAGTTCCTAAGACAATAGGTTGTTTTTCTCCGACAACACCTGGTTATACAATGATCCTTAAATCAGTTGTATCAATTGCTTCAAGTCTCAGGGGCTACTGGTATATAATTATCAGTTTTGTACAATAAACTTACCCGTATATCTTTTACATGTTGGTTTGTGGCTCTGGCAAGCCTGTCTTGAGCAGCTTGGATATATGCATCAGCCGAGCTGAAGGCATTGAACGCCTCGTTTGTAAAGCCGGGGTCGCGTAGAACGGCTCTCCGGTGCCGATGATTCATGGCGCTCTCCACTTCCGAGTCTGTGATGGATACATCATCCGACTCCTCTGCCGAAGGACAATCCGGCGTCACCCCCGTACCAGCCCTTGCCTTTAAAGCAGGGTCCGGAACCTGACTTGTGGAGGCGCGGCCGGTAAGATTCCTGGACATAGTCCGGCGAACGCTTTTCCTGATAAGACACAACGGA
Source organism: Triticum aestivum (assembly GCF_018294505.1). Lineage (NCBI taxonomy): Eukaryota > Viridiplantae > Streptophyta > Magnoliopsida > Poales > Poaceae > Triticum > Triticum aestivum. The sequence goes on from NC_057802.1 coordinate 155,958,869, forward strand.
TAATGTCACAGTTGGATGTGACTGCCAAAGGGCATATTTACAAAGTCATACCTCTTTGATGAAGGCTCGGTCGTATCTTCGTTTGCCTTCCTCTTCGAAGGCTTGCCCGGCGTGGGCGCCGCTCTCTTTGGAGTTGCCTCTGGTGTAGCATGACGCGTCGAGCGTCTCCCCTTTGGAGCACAAGACAGTGCGATGGGTGAGGCAGAATGAGGAGGCTCTTTCAGAGGATATGTCTCTTGATTACTTATGTGCAAGGCGGGGAGAAGACCGGGATAGTCGGTGGTGATGGCCACTTCCGTGCTGTCATAGCTCGCCTGGTAGAACACCCCATCCTCAAACTCCACATATATGTCCGGATCCTCTTCGAATCCGGGGTCAAGGTCCCGGTTATGGTTCTGTGGTTGTGGGGCGGGGCAGTGTAGCCCCTTGGTGATTTTTCGCCATTCCTGTTACAAATGGACGGAGTAATGTTCATTAAAAGTGACTTATGGAGTAGATTGAATGGAATAATGGGATTGGAACTCACCCAACTAGGTGGGTTGTACATGGAAAATCCATCCCGGCGCTTAATGCGAAGGAATTCCTCTTCCTCCCCTTTGAATAGCTCGGCCAATATCTTGGCCAAAGCGGCGGGGCGGTCTGGACCTTTTCGACCGCAACAGGAGGCGTCATCTTCCCCATTGTAGTGCCACATAGGAAGCCCTCTGTATTGAAGTGGCTGAACCCCTCACACTATGGAAGTCGCCATTACCTCGACTATTGATAATCCAGACTGGGCAAGCATCTTTATCTTGCTCATCAGTAGACGGACTTCCGCGCTATCTTCCTCCTCGAGGCTCCGAGGGCGCCAGCTGTGGCGTTTCTTCAACGGAACCCTTGTAAATTCGGGAAGACCCATTCAAACTGGGTTAGGAAGGGCGACGTCCTCGATACAGAACCATTCGGAAGGCCACTCTTCGGATGCCTTCTTCGGCGTGCCGGACAGGTATCCGGTCCCAGCGGTGCGCCATACTTTGGCTCCGCCCACTTCAAACATTGATCCATCTTGGTTTCGAGGGACGAGGCAGAATAGCTTCCTCCACAAATCAACATGGGCCTCGCAGCCCAGGAATAGCTCGCAAAGAGCGACGTAGCCCACGATGTGCAGGATGGAGGCCGGAGTGAAGTTGTGCAATTGAAGGCCATAATACTCCAGAAGACCTCGGAACAATGGATGAATTGGGAAACCGACACCTCTTAGCAGGTAGGGAACGAAGCACACTCATTCCCCCCTAAATGGATTGGGGAATTCTCAGCCTGAGCCCCGCCGTTGAAGGAAGTCAATCCTGCCCGAACGGGGACTAGATCCGCAGGGGGAAGAAATCCCTGTGTTTGCAGCTTCACCAACTGACCGTGAGATACGAAACATCTCTCCCAATCGCCTTTTTTTGGGCCGTGGGGATGGGAGGAAGAGCTGGGAGCGCTGGCCATGTGGGAATGGTTTTTCCTAGCAAGCTCTAAGGATTTTTTGTGTGAGATCTAGTCCCGTTAAATGGACACTGTCTTACATGGCCGGGGTGTTATGTGCAAAAATACCCTGACCTTTCGCATTTGCTCGACACGTGGAAGCCAAAGTTGTTGACACACAGAAGCCGAGGGGCACAACATTAAATGGAGTGCCGAATACATCTCTTTGAAGTCATCGGAGGAGGAACCCGCCTTGCAATGCCGAAGACAATCTGCACGCCAGATAAATCGTCATTGAAAGCCTGGTTCGGGGGATACTGAGGGAGTCCTGGACTGAGGGGTCCTCGGGCGTCCGACCTGTTATACATGGGCCGGACTGATGGGCCGTGAAGATACGAAGACCGAAGACTTTCTCCCGTGTTCGGATGGGACTCTCCTTAACGTGGAAGGCAAGCTAGGCATCCAAATATGAAGATTCCTTTCTTTGTAACCGACCTTACACTAGTGCAGAACCGGGCTTTAGCGCCGGTTCGTAAGGACCTTTAGTGCCGGTTCTGCAACCGTCACTAAAGAGTGGAGACTAAAGGCCCCCCCTTTACTACCGGTTCCGCACGAACCGGCGCTAAAGTGCCAGCACGTGGCACGAGCCAGGCCCGGGTGCTGGTAGACCATTAGTACCGGTTGGTAGCACCAACCGGTACTAAATGTTTGGGGGGGTTTTGGTTTTAATTTTTATTTTTTCCATTAATTTTTTGTTTTCCATTTAAATCTTTTTTGTTTGCTGGTATTTTATGATACTACATATTGTACACGTTATGCATATATATAAATAGATTTTCTCATAGAACCGATCATATATATATATATAATCGAATGTCTCACAACCATCATTAATTATTCACACGTACACATGTATATATATACAATTTCTCCTACATGTTGCCTTGGTGCCTTCGGAGCACGATGACAAGTGGTTCATCGGGGCGGTAGCGGGTAATAGTATTCTCCTTTGTGATCTATGACCTAGTCGAGCAAAAATCCCGCTATTTCCTCTTGAAGTGCTCGTATGCGCTCTGTTGATAGGAGCTGGTCCCGCACCTCTTTGAACTGTTAAGAAGGAGATCAATATGCATGTGTATTAGTTGTGTGACTAGATATCGACAATCATGTAAGATTTCTGAATAGTGTTCTGGCAAACGTACCCAGTCCTGTCTATCAGATCTGCTCCTTTCGGACGCCATCATGCGAATGTTCTCGCAAACGTAGTATGCACACACTTCAGTCCCCGACGTCTGCTTCAAGGCCTTTACGAGAATAGAATTTAATTAGATAATTATTAATCAAGCATGTTAATTAATTAATGGTATTGAATCAAGAATTAAAGAGATGGTAGCTAGCTAGTACTACTTAATTACTTACCTTGGGTCGATACCAACATAGCTTTTGTCGCCATTTTCCTGGAGTCACCTTGATGTACTTTGCCCAAGCCCTGCCCGCCGGCAAAGAAAATTAATAAAGGGGTTATTAAAAATAGTTCATATCAGGAAATGATGAACTAAATAGCCCAAGATATAGTTAATAATGATTGAAATAACCTGTCGACTATCCTCTTCACGATGCTGTAGTCACTATCTTCTTTAAGTAGTGAGCCCAGTACTTCAACTTTTCCTTCGTCAACTTTAATGTCTAACAAGATCCAGTGGAAGCTGCATGCGCATACGTGTGCATGTATGAATTAAACGGGCATGTGCATAACACCAATCAACTATAACCCTAAACCCTATACACTTATTAACATCTAGCTAGTAAGCAAAAACAGAATTTGTAGTACAAGACAGTGTGAGTCACTCAAACTTGTAAGGAAGTAGTATATCTTCATTGCTATTGAGGCGCTTCAAGAACTCTAGCATGCATTTCTCTACATCTTGTCTACACCATTCGAATTTCCATGTGTATTCATTAACAGTATTTGGGTCAATGAACCCAATGCCATAGCGTCCAGCTTTTTTCATTTCATACATCTTCATCCTGCATAATACCATAGAAAAGAATATATAGTGAGTATATATAATTACAGGTAATTAATGGTCAATCAATGAGCAGTAGAGCTAGCTTGAGACTTAAATTACATAAAGAAATCACTTACAGACAATAGCAACTGACGATAGATTTGTCGAGTGCATCTTGATTGAATAACTGAAATAGTTCTGAATACTCAACGGACAGAGCTTTCTTATTGAAGTAATGATCTTCCTCGACTTGCACCATGAGGGACTCTCGATTGGAAATCTTGGTAATTTTCATGTACCAATCATGCAATTCATACATTCCCGTTGGGAGGTTCTTGACCTCCTCGGGCTCGACCAAAGGTTGGCCCCGGACATATTTTCGTTTTATTTCCTCCTCTCTAAGCGGAGACATGGGCTCGATCTCGAGGAGTTCTCCAACAGTGATCTTGAGCATTTCAGCCTGCATTATATGCTCCTCGGTTATTACCACATCGCCCAGCTCGGGAACGTAAACGGTTTGCCCACAATAATATTGGGCGCGCATACTCTCATGTGTTGTTGGCACAACAAGCGGGGGGGTCGATTGCGCCGCCTGTTCTCCCAACTGGGGAACGGTTTTCCTGCATTTTTTGACAGCTGCTTGTTGGCTCGAGCTCGAGCTCGCTTCTTTCTATAGTCGTGCTCGATGTGCCTTCCTGATTTTGCGCTCATAGTCTGAGTCAACGGGCTTGGGAGCTGGTGGTCTAGCCATACGAATGAAGTGGTCAATCTTTTCCTCAGGCACTTTCTCCCTCGGCGGCGTTGCCGGTTTCGGTCGAAAATGAGCGTCCACTTCGGCCCGCACAATTGCATCGTTTTGCTCCTCGGTCATGTCATAAGGCCTCTGAGGAAGAGGAGCGAGGCTGCTTGGACCATATTTATATCGCTTGTCTCCGCCTGTACTTTCTGTACAACCTCGACTCGTACCGCTACGCACCATAGCTGCGGCGTGTCTCTTCTGCGATTGCTTAGGCGGCGGAGATGGCTGACGTGGCTTAGTTGGAGCAGGATTAGTGGCCTGACGCTGTGCCGGACTTGAAGCAGGAGGTGTGGCCTGACACGGTATCGAACCTGACGTCGATTGCAGAGCGGACCTCTAGATCTTTCCAATAGGGCAGGTCCCAAAATATAGATTTCTTCTTCCACATGGGTGCGCGTCCGTCAGCGTCATTCGGAACAGGTTGTCCGCCAGGACCCTTTCCAATGACTACCTTCAAATCCTTGACCATATCATGTACATCAGCACCAGTACGGTGGCGAGGCTTCGTCCGGTGATCCGCCTCACCTTCGAAATGCTTGCCTTTCTTTCTTACGGGATGCCTGCTTGGAAGAAATCGACGATGTCCTAGGTACACATTCTTCCTACAATTATCCAAATATATACTGTCGATATCATCCAAATAGTGCGTGCATGCGCGGTATCCCTTATTTGTCTGTCCTGAAAGGTTACTGAGAGCAGGCCAATCATTGATGGTCACGAACAGCAAGGCCTTTAGGTCAAATTCTTCCCCCATGTGCTCATCCCACGCACGTACACATGTTCCTTTCCACAAATGTAAGAGTTCTTCAACTAATGGCCTTAGGTACACATCAATGTCGTTGCCGGGTTGCTTAGGGCCTTGGATGAGCACTGGCATCATAATGAACTTCCGCTTGATGCACAACCAAGGAGGAAGGTTATACAAACTTAGAGTCACAGGCCAGGTGCTATGGTTGCTGCTCTGCTCCCCAAAAGGATTAATGCCATCTGCGCTTAGACCAAACCATACGTTCCTTGCGTCATCTGCAAACTCCTTCCCGTACTTTCTCGCAATTTTTCTCCACTGCGACCCGTCAGCGGGTACTCTCAACTTTCCGTCTTTCTTACGGTCTTCTCTGTGCCATCGCATCGCCTTGGCATGCTCTTTGTTTTGGAACAAACATTTCAACCGTGGTATTATAGGAGCATACCACATCACCTTGGCAGGAATCTTCTTCCTGGGGCGCTCGCCCTCGACATCACCAGGGTCATCGCGCCTGATCTTATAGCGTAATGCACCGCATACCGGGCAAGCGTTCAAATCCTCGTACTCACCGCGGTAGAGGATGCAGTCATTAGGGCATGCATGTATCTTCTGCACCTCTAACCCTAGAGGGCAGACGGCCTTCTTTGCTTCGTGCGTACTCTCGGGAAATTCGTTGTCCTTTGGAAGCATATTCTTTATCATTACCAGCAACTTTCCAAATCCCTTGTCAGATACACCATTCTTTGCCTTCCATTGCAGCAATTCCAGTCTGGTGCCCAACTTTTTCTTGTCAGCTTCGCAATTCGGGTACAACAGTTTCTTGTGATCCTCTAACATGCGCTGCAACTTCTTCTTCTCCAAATCACTTGCGCAATTTCTCTTTGCATTGGCCCGACCTAGATCATCAGCGGGCTCATCTGATGCCTCTTCTTCAGCTTCTTCCCGCATTGCCAGCTCAGCTTCTTCCCCCATTGTTGTATCATCGTATTCAGGGAACCCATGGCCAGGATAGCTGTCGTCGTCTTCTTCTTCTTCATTGTCTTCCATCATAACCCCTCTTTCTCCGTGCTTGGTCCAAACATTATAGTGGGGCATGAAACCGGACTTAAACAGGTGGACGTGAATGGTTCTTGACGTAGAGTAATTGTGATCATTCTTACAGACTAAACATGGACAAGGCATAAAACCATCCACCCACTTGTTTGCCTCAGCCGCAAGCAGAAAAGTTTGCACGCCATTAATGAACTCGGGAGAGCATCGGTCATCGTACATCCATTGTCGGCTCATCTTCATTACACAACACCGAATAGACCAAATTAATACAAGTTCATACATAAAGTCCTTACATAAAGTTCATACAAGACTTAAATGCAACAAACAAATAACTCTCTAACTAAAGAATTTAAATGCAACAACAAATGCGATCAAGATACCAAGCCTCACTATCAATGGCATATTTTCTAATCTTTCTAATCTTCAAGCGCATTTTCTCCATCTTGATCTTGTGATCATCGACGACATCGGCAACATGCAACTCCAATTCAATCTTCTCCCCCTCAATTATTTTCAATTTTTCTTTCAAATACTCGTTTTCTCTTTCAACTAAATTTAACCTCTCGACAATAGGGTCGGTTGGAATTTCCGGTTCACGAACCTCCTAGACAAAAATATCTATGTCAACTTGATGGGCATTATTTGTCATAAACAAGAAATGCAACAACTAGTTTTAAAAGAGAATATACCACATCCGAATCATAACAAGGACAAGGGCCGACGGGGACGGATATCAAAACCATGGCACTATGTATAACAAACAACGTATGGGTAAGATAATTATATGAGTAACTATATATCCAAATCACACAAACATCAATTTGGTAATGTAAAACATTCATGAACAAGAGGCTCACCACAAGGTGGTGCCGGCGACGGAACGGTGCGGGCGATCGACTGTGGTTACGACGGAGATTTAGAAGGCACTAAGTAAACCACACCTACATATGCAAACTAAGTGTTAGTTTTGACCACAAATTGCATATAAATCAAATACTAGCACATATATTTTCTACCAAATTACTAAACTCATAAATTAATCACTATACAAAGCATTGCAAGAGCTAATCTAGCAATGAGAGATGAAAGGACAAAGTTGCTAACCTTTGTGATCATTTGAATGGATGGGGGCCTTCAAATCTTGACAAATTTTGGGCAAAATGTGTGATGAGCTCAAGAGGAAGAGGGGAAGAACAGAGAGGAGAGGGGAAAGGGGAAGAACAGAGCGAGCTCGGGTGGACGAAGGGTTTATGTAGGACGACCTTTAGCACCGGTTCGTGCCATGAACCGGTACTAAAGGTGCTGGAGGGGCCCCGGACTGACAACATCCTGCCACCACTCACTTTAGTACCGGTCTGTGGCACGAACCGGTGCTAAAGGTCGGCCACGAACCGGTACTAATGAAAGCGGCTGGCTAGCCGTTGGAACCGGCACTAATGCACACATTAGTGCCGGCTCAATAGTAAACCGGCACTAATGTGCTTGACATTTGACCCTTTTTCTACTAGTGTTATGTAACCCTAGATCCCTCCGGTGTCTATATAAACCGGAGGGCTTCGTCCGTAGAGGATACATAATCATAGTCATACAGGCTAGAGTTATAAGGTTTTAGCCATTACGATCTCGTGGTAGATCAACTCTTGTAATACTCATATTCATCAAGATCAATCAAGCAGGAAGTAGGGTATTCCCTCTGTAGAGAGGGCCCGAACCTGGGTAAACATTGTGTCCCCTGTCTCCTCTTACCATCACCTTAGATGCACAGTTTGGGACCCCCAACCCGAGATCCGCCGGTTTTGACACCGACAGGGCACCCCTTGGCTGCTCCCTCTCCCTCCCACCTATATATATGAGGGGCGGAGGCGCCTAGAACACACAATAACATCTATTGGCCGTACGCGGTGCCTCCCTCCATAGTTTACGCCTCGGATCATATTCTCATAGTGCTTAGGCGAAGCCCTGCGCGGATCATATCACCATCACCGTCACCATGCCGTCGTGTTGACGGAACTCATCTACTTCCTCGACACTTTGCTGGATCAAGAGTTCGAGGGATGTCATCGAGCTGAACATGTGCAGAACTCGAAGGTGCCATACGTTTGGTGCTTGATCGGTCGGAACGAGAAGAATTTTGACTACATCAACCGCGTTGTCAAACGCTTCCGATGTTGGTCTACGAGGGTATGTGGACACACTCTCCCTCTCTCGTTGCTATGCATCTCCTAGGTAGATCTTGCGTGAGCGTTGGAAATGTTTTGAAATTGCATGCTACGTTTCCGTACAGATCGAACGCATCACAAAGCACCTCTTCCCATGGCAAGAAAAATCGATCTAGCTGGCCTAACTAAATGAAAGATTCAAAGAAAAAATATGAGGCTATAAGTAATCATGCATATAAGAGATCAAAAGACTCAAATAACTTTCATGGATAAAAACATAGATCTGATCATAAACTCAAAGTACATCGGATCCCAACAAACACACCGGAAAAAGATTTACATCAAATAGATCTCCAAGAGACCATTGTATTGAGAATCAAAAGAGAGAGAGAGGAAGCCATCTAGCTACTAACTAAGGACCCTTAGGTCTATAATGAACAACTCACGCATCATCAGAGAGGCAGCAATGAGGAGTGAACCCCTTCGTGATGGTGTCTAGATTGGATCTGGTGGTTCTGGAACTTGCGGCGGCTGGAATTGATTTCGTTGACTTCCCTAGGGTTTCTGGAATATTTGGGTATTTATAGAGCAAAGAGGCGGTGCAGGAGGCGACCGAGGTGGGCACAACCCACCGGGGTGCGCCTGGGCCCCCAGGCGCGCCCTGGTGGGTTGTGCTGCCCTCGGAGCACCCCTCACGTACTTTCTTGGGCCATCTGGTGTCTTCTAGTCCAGAAAAAATTCCCAAAAAGTTTCGCTGCGTTTGGACTCCGTTTGATATTGATTTCCTGCAATGTAAAAAACAAGCAAAAAAAGCAACTGGCACTGGGCACTATGTTAATAGGTTAGTCCCAAAAAATGATATAAAGTGGCTGTAAAATGATTGTAAAACATCCAAGAATGATAATATAATAGCAAGGAACAATAAAAAATTACAGATACGTTGGAGACGTATCATTGGCCTCTATCCCTAAGTGGGACACAAAGAAGCCAAGTAGCTTGCCGGAAGGAACGCCAAACATGTAGTTCTCCGGGTTCAGCTTCAAGTTGATCTTGTGCAGATTTGCAAAGGTCTCTTCCAAGTCCTGAAGGAGAGTTGATTTTTCCTTGGTCTTGACCACTATATCGTCCATGTAGGCTTCAATATTCCTGTGTAGCTGGGACTCGAAGCCAATCTGTACTACTCTTGCGAAAGTGCATCCAGTGCTGTTTAACCCAAAGGGCATTCGTACAAAGGAGTACGTGCCGCATGGGGTTATCAATGCAAGCTTCTCTTCATATTCCTTGGACATGAAGATCTGGTGGTACCCGGAGTAGGCATCCAAGAAGGAAAGCATGTCACGCCCGGAGGTAGAATCCACGATTTGGTCGATGCGCGGCAAGAGGAATGGGTCCTTCGAGCATGCTTTATTTAGATCTGTGAAATCTATGCAAAGCCTCCATTCCCATTCTCCTTGCGCACTACCACTGGACTTGCCAACCACGTTGGATGCAACACTCCTCTGACCAAACCAGATGCTTTAAGTTTCTTGATCTCTTCGACAATAAACTGCTGCCACTCCAAAGCTTGCTTTCTGACCTTCTGTTTGGCGGGCCGGGCATGTGGGCAGACAACAAGGTGGTGCTCGATTACCTCCCTGGGAACACCGGGGATGTCAGATGGTTGCCAAGCAAACACATCAAAATTCGCCCGCAGGAAGGCAATGAGCGCGCTTTCCTATTTGTCGTTGAGGGTGGAGCTGATAGTGAATGTACCACCAGCGCCAACCAGCCCTGCTGGGACCCTCTTCAGAACAGGTGCGGCAACCTTTGATCTCTTGCTATTGGAACTTTCCAGCAAGTCATCAACGGGTGCAGCGCACTCCGAAGAGGCGCGCTTCTCAGACTCCTCGCTGGCATCCTTGCTAGCTTTCTTCCCTCTCTTGCTTTCCTTGGCGCGAGCAACAGTCTCCGTGGCTTCAGCAGCGACTGCTTCTCGGTAAATCTTGTCCACGCATACGATTGCGTCCTTTTTGTCTGATGGAACGGAAATGACACCCATTGGCCCTGGCATCTTCAGCGTGTTGTAGGCATAGTGGGATGCCATCATGAATTTTGCCAGAGATGGGCGACCAAGGATTGCATTGTATGGCAGGGGGAGGTCAACTA